>NC_041410.2:30505027-30527023 GCF_900747795.2 Erpetoichthys calabaricus
TCTTGTTATTAAACATGCACGCACAGCGATGTCCTGATGTCTGCATTCTAAGGCTGCAGGTATATTAAACGCTATTCATGTTTTACTGGGATGCTCTGTGATTGAGGGCGGACAGTAAACTTTGTTTGTTTGGCGTTCATTTTGTAATGGATCATGGCAAATGAGGAATGCCACAGACTGCTACAAGTTTTTAAAATACATTTGATGAGTTTTAATCTCCCATGAAAAACGGTGCACAGAACTCCTATGTGTTTTATAGGATAATTGCACCTGCTGTGAAAACAAGATTCCTCTCCAATGTACAGGGGTTAAAGGGTGGTTGTGATAGGAAATGTATTTATTTATTTATATAGAACTATATTTCATTCCAATAGTTTTAATGACTCACATGGCGGAAGTGAAATTTGAGTTCAACAACAAAGCCTTTCCCATGGATTTTTTTTTCCTTTTTTATCCCCAGGAAAAACCACCTGTGCAAATGTTTAAGAGCAAGCTATCACTTATAGCATGACAATGGATTGCTACATTTATTTTAACGAGCAGTCTTTTAAATGTCTGTAAAGTGTTACTGGGTGTCGAGCAATGTATTATTATTACTGATATTTTACTAAATCTTACTATCCATGTTTCTTTGTTGATGAGCCCCGTTGAAGAATTTTTTGGTAACAGAATAGTAAACACGCCAAAACGACTGAAAATACAACTGACAACTGGTATTTTTCGATATCATTTTAACAAAGTTTACTGTCTGCCCTCAATCACAGAGCACCTTGGTAAAACGTCAATAGCGTTTAATATACTTGCAGCCTTAGAACGCAGACATCAGGACATCGCTGCGCGTGCATGTTTAATAACAAGATATGACAGCATTTTGCACAGAGCATGCGTTAAAACAACAGACAAGCGGCGCGCAAAGGCACGCGAACAAGAGGAGTTCCGCAGCAATCACATCTCAGTGCACCTAAGAGAAGGGACACTGAATTCTACGAGACACAGATATTTTAGAGCACCGGTTCAAATATATATTGATTGATTAAGATCAGCGATTTTCAACGGTTCACAGGTGTGGCGTAAGATTTTTTTAAGCAAACTAATTAGAGACTTCTTTGAAGAAATATGACAAAAAATAAGTCTACGACACAGATTCTATACCATTTTATATGATTTTTTATATCATTATATTAAATGAAATGCTGCCAATAAGGAATAATAGAAATCACCGCGCTGCTTTCTATCTTTGACGAACTAACGTTTTATGGGGTGAAAAAAATGATCGCCCGTGACAGATACACTTAATCAGTAGTGTGTGCGACCTACGATTTGTGACTTTGAGTGTGTGTGTGTTGTGTGTGTGTACGTGCGTGTGTGGTTTTGTCAGTTTTACAATAAAAACAGACATCAGTTATTTGTGAAGCAGGAATATTCTGATCATTCTGATCCCTAATCACTGATAAACATTCAGAAGAAACAGCGGTATTGCAGTGTTTTCCTCCATAACATCCTTTCAGCAAACAGGACTAATGTCCCTGCTGAAACAGATCACCCTTTAATGAAATGCTGCCAATACGGAATAACAGAAATCACCGGGCGGCTTTCGGTTAATGATAAACCAGTGTCACTTGATGATTGCCCCTGACACATCCACTTAATCAGTAGTATGTGGGACCCACGATTTGTGAGTTTAAGTGTGTGCGCGTGCGTGTGTACGTGTGCACGTGTGTCGTTTTGTCAGTTTTACTATAAACACAGTTAAACGTCAGTTATTTGTGAAGCAGGAATATTCTGGTCATTTTGATCCCTGATCAACATTTTAAAGAAACAAAGCAACTCCAGTGTTTTCCTCCATAACATCCTTTCAGCAAATGGGACTAAGTTCCTTGCTGAAGCATATCGCCCTTTAATGAAATGCTGCCAATGCGGAATAACAGATATCACCGTGCGGCTTTCGGTCACTGATAAACCAGCGTCTCATGAGGTGAAAAAATGGGACATACTGCGGTTGCGATCAATGCTTTCCGGTAACTCGGCTTTTGAGAATAATCTGTCATGGGAGGGACAAGATGGAGCGAGTGAGGCGGGTACAATGAGCCGGGGCGGGACGGAGCTGGGCGAAGAGGCGGGTATTTGTGCAAGTGTTTTAAATAATGAAAGGAAAGAAAGTGCTTTGAAATCGAGGACCCCCAACCAAGAGGGCTTACGAAACAAAACGCGACAGACAGGCATATGCTACTTGCATAAAATATGCACAATAATTACAACAGTGTTGAAGCAATGATGAAGTGAAAGGGAGATGCTAAACATGGGTGGCCACGTTGTGCCTGCCCGTAAATCCCAACCAATGTATATATTTGAACGGATCTATCTGAACCAATATATATATCTGAACGGATGTATCTGAACCGATGTATATATTTAAACCAAATCTATTTAAACCAATATATATATCTAAACCAATGTATATCAACCAATATATATATATCTCAACCAATGTATATATTTGAACAGATGTACTCAAACCGATGTATATATCTGAACGGATGTATCTCAACCAATGTATATATATCAGAATGAATCTATGCAAACCAATTTATATATATCTCAACCAATGTATTTAAACCGATGTATATATCTGACCGGATGTATTCAAACCGATGTATATATCTGAACCAATGTATCCCAACCAATGTATATATGTGAACCGATATATATATCTGAACGGATGTATTAAAACCAATGTATATATTTAAACCAATGTATCCGAACCGATATATACATCTGAACCAATGTATATATTTACTAACCAATCTTTTTTTCCTGAACATATATATATCAAAATACCCGCGCTTCGCAGCGCCGAAGTACTGCTTTAAAATTTTTATTAAGAAGAAAAGTAAACCTTTTTAAACCGAGGGAAAATGTATCAATAATTATTTGTTAAGGATCTCTTTGTATAGCACGTTGTCAGTTCGCCCCTCTGCTTGTAATATGACCAAGCTGTGTGGTAGCTTACTGTTGAGCATGCAACGTACAGTTGGCCGTGTGAAAAGCAGTCCTGCCTCAAATCAATGCCAACCTTTTGTAGGGTCTGTCCCTGAGACTTATTAATTGTCATTGCGAAGCAGAGCCTTAGTGGAAATTGGAGGCGTTTGAATTGAAATGGGAGATAAGAGGGTATAACGGGGATGCGAGGAATAAAAACTCTCTCCCCTGAGCCACTGCCAGTAAAAACAGTTGCCTCAATGATGTTCTTTTGCAGACACGTGACCTGAAGTCTTGTGCCGTCAGAAAGTTTCAGTGGCTGTACGCAAATCCACAATCGGTTTCATATTGTTTTCGTACCTTATCAATTGTGTAATGTGTTTTTTGAACAGGTTTGATTCATCGAAGTGATCACTCCTGCTGCGTTCAGTCACTTCACGTGAGCCGCTGTCTTGTGTGATGTTGCGATGTCCACGGGTTTATTTAATGACCCGGCAGTTAAAAGTTTCTCGCTACAGTAATTTGAACTCTGTTACGAAGTGATCCAAACTGTCGTTTATACCTCGTGTCTTCTCATTAAACTTGTATCTCGCAAATATGGCATTGCAAACGGCAGCGGGTCAGTTCACGTGCTTACGTGGGAGGCGTGATGACGCGATATATTTTGATATATATCAAAATACCCGCGCTTCGCAGTGGCGAAGTACTGCTTTAAAAATTTTATTAAGAATTAAACCTTTTTAAACTGAGGAAAATGAACCGGTTGTAATATGACCAAGCTGTGTGCTGAGTTTACTCTTGAGCATAAAATCTAACGTGGTTTGTGCCCTTCAGAATGAAAACAGTTTGCATTTACCTCTTTAATAAAAGGCGAGCTTTTAAGCCCGAGAAATCACCCCGTAAATGCACACGTTTAATTGCACATGTGTTAATATGTATGCTTACACAGTATTAAAAGACACTCAACAATTAACGTTATTTACCTTTGTTCCCGCGTTTGATAAAAGGCGAGCTTTTAAGCCCGAGAAATCACCCCGTAAATGCACACGTTTAATTGCACATGTGTTAATATGTATGCTTACACAGTATTAAAAGACACTCAAAAATTAACGTCATTTACCTTCGTTCCCGCGTTTGACTCGTGCTGTAAATCTCTTCCTTGTTTTTAGTTCACGTGATTACGTAGGAGGCGTGATGACGCGATACGTGACTCCGCCTCCTCCATTACAGTGTATGGACAAAAAATATGTTCCAGTTATGACCATTACGCTTTGAATTTCGAAATGAAACCTGCCTAACTTGTGTAAGTAAGCTGTAAGGAATGAGCCTGCCAAATTTCAGCCTTCCACCTACACGGGAAGTTGGAGAATTAGTGATGAGTCAGTCAGTCAGTCAGTCAGTGAGTGAGTCAGTCAGTGAGGGCTTTGCCTTTTATTATTATAGATATATATATATATACACACACACATACTGTACATATACACACATACAGGCACTTACAATAACATAGAAATCAATATAAACAACATTAACATCATTATCATATGAGAATATGAAGTAATATATAAGAAGCACATTTCATATAATTATAAATTATTAAACAGTAAGATCTTCTTCTATAATTTGCTACCGTGGCTATTCGTTTGTCTGTCCAGGATTTTAAATCACCTGTAGCTCGCAAACCGTTTCACGTATTGACTTGAAATCTGGTACACATATAGTACGTCACGTCTACTATCCGCTTTATGGGTGATGATTGTATTACTCTTTTTATCTTTATTTTATTTTATTGTAGAATCAACTCCTATCTGCGCACACCAGTGCGGCCGTGGGCGGATGCGTATGGTGTATTCACTCCATGTTGTCCTGCATTGTGCTGTCACTGGTATTTTGATAAAAGAATTTGAACAACATATAAGAAGCGTATAAATTATTAAACAGTAAAACATTAACATTTAAGAAGTAAAGTTACATTGAGTACTACTGCAGTGCCTTCGGGTATACCTCATTTTTTGTTTGCCCATTACATGCTTAAATGTATACATTTTTTGGTGTACCTACCCGAGAACACGCGACATATAACCGACCGTGGGAGAAGCATGGATTTTAAACACGCGTAGAGTTCATCTGCTGGTCTCCCTCGTGGAATAACTGGTAATGTTTGACTAAAATCTACAGCGAGTAAAACGACATTACCTCCTATTTTTTTTACGATCTCTGAGATCTTGCTGTCTTCGGTTCAAGGCTTCATAAGCTCTTTTATGTTCCATGGTGTACTTATCCCAAACCATCATCTTTGAATGTTGCAAGAGTTTCGCCTTGTATGTAGATCGGGGTAATTACATTCATTGCATTCCTAGTCTGAATCACAATCTGATTGTATGGGTGGTTACCTGGCAGGTAACACTTATGCTTGGTCATCAAGTTGTCTAATATCCGGCACATGCCCTCTTTTAATTGCGAGAAGCAGATATATATAGCCAAATTCTCGCGCTTCGTTGCGGCGAAGTAATGCTTTTAATTTTTTATTAAGAAGAAAAGAAAACCTTTTTAAACGGATCGAAAATATACCAATAACAATTTGTTAAGGATCTGTTTTTTTGTGAACCTCCCTTTTCACAGCTGTCGCACTATGGCGTGTGTTTCGTTTATTTGACAGTATGTAGTTCGTGGTAATTACATTCATGGCATTTGTTTTCTGAATCACAATCTGATTGTATGGGTGGTTTATTCTGTTGATTTATTATGCATGAGGAATTACATTGGACATTTCTTGTCATACTGAGATCTACCATGGCTTGGGAAAGGAGATTGTGTATGTTTTGCTTTAGGTTTGATGGCTCTTTTTGTGTTTTTTAACATAATGTCTGTGCTCCTATATTGTATACATTACTGTTTTTTGGATTTACTATTTTTTGGATATATTGTGTAGCCTTAAAAAAACAGAATTACGGAAATGTGTTTTTTTCCTTATCTTTTATACTTATTTTTTAAGAGAAAATAACACTAGGGTGGCAACATGCAATGTTTCTTCAGCATACCTGATAATTTATTAGAAGTGATAAGTTATTAGAAGTGTGGAAGACTACCAAGAGGTCACAAGATCTTCTGGTTATCCAGTACCTGTAGATCATAGAAGCACATCCCCCATTTAAGAGTGATCTCAAGAAATGCTGGTCAGAATTTAATATTTGACCATTTAAGGCACTCTGCCCCTGCCTAGATGGAAAGGATATTTTTCAGTTTTTGGGGGAATGGGTAGCTGAGAAATGTAGACCTTTAATGGCTACTGATGATTCAGGGGTGCAGGGAAACAAGTTAAATTAAAAGTAAAAATAAATATTTGAAGTATGGCATGTTTGGCTGTTCAGACTACTGAGAGTAGTGATGCATTAAAAAAATATTTTTTGCCAGTATTATGCAAATATTCAGTAAAAAAAAATTCACTTTAAATATCCAAAGATTTTTCAGACAGCACTAAAATCAAGAAATGCTTTAGACAGGATAGAAAAGCCTCGTTATAGCCAGTCTACATGCTTATGAGTTCCTGAGCTGAAGAAGAGTGAAGGGGTTGTTGGATTTGCACATGCAGGGCCGGAATCAGTTGTGTACCTCCATTTGAAGGACAAAGGACACTCATTTGAGGACCCTAACATCCAGATATTGGATAGAGAAGACAAGTGGTTTGAGAGAGGGGTGAGGGAAGCTTTGCATGTGCAAATCAACAACCCCTCACTCAACAGAGGTGGAGGCCTTAGGCATAATCTGTCTTCAATTTATCATGCTGCCCTTTCATCCATCCCCAGGAAAATCAGGCCCAATTCACACCTCCACCAGGTGGACCACTCTTAACAACCCATTCTATGGGGGTAGGAGGGGCTGTTAAAAGGTGTGACTGTTACATCTACCCACACCTTCCCCTTACTTTTGTTTTACTCAACGAGCCTCATCAGGGCAGGTGTGAAGTAAAACTAACCTGGAGGATAAATTTGTGGTCTCTAACAACATTCCTCAGACTGAAGAAGCTGCTTGGATGAGCAGTGAAACGTACTGTATCTACCTAACAAGAAAGAAGTCCAGTTGCCATGACTCAGCTACCAGATAATTTCACCTGGATGGCTCTTAAAAATAGTGATGGGCGGCGTGAAGCCTCACGAAGCATCAAAATGTTTGAAGCAATTGTGTCGGAAATCGAAGCTTCGAAACATTTGACACTCACCTCTCTAGTGACACCTCCTGGTCATTTTCATTAACATTACAAAAGCCCATGATCCACTTCAGTGACGTCTGTTAAAACTCTTATTGCTTTTACTTTCTCGCTGCTACAGACTGGCAACAAAGACAAGGGTTTGTCACCCGCTTCTAGTGTCTGATGTGTAATATATATATATATATATATATATATATATATATATATATATATATATATATATATATATATATATATATATATATATAAAACTAACACCGACAGGCAGAATGTACTATATGATAGGAAGGGTTAAACAAAATAAGATGCCTCACTCTTGGATCTCTGGCTCTTTCAATGAATATTCACTTTTGCACTGTATCATTTTTATCGCTCCTGTTATTAGTATTATAATTAACCCTCATCTTTTCTTGAGATCACATTTAATAGCCTTAAATGTTATCTTTGTTCTGATTTAATTAAAACGCAGTAGATGGAAAATAAAGGTTTATCCCTGTACTTTGCCATGATATAGGTAAGCACATTTGAGAAAGAAAAGTTGAAATCCTTAAATCACAAATGTTATTATTTGATCAAGTATTGAAATATTTCATTTATTAATACTTTGCAATATTTTGTGGAGCAGAAAAGTAACGAGTTCGCTACGAAGAAAAGACACCGTCAGTGGCTCAACTGACTAAGGCGGTTGCTTTTCAAATTCTGAGCATAGTGCGAGTTCAATCAGAATTAAAGACTCATCAAAAATAATAATAATAAAAAAAATGATCAGGAGTGAAATCTTTATAACCAATTTGAACTAAATAATTTTGAGAGATACTGTGGAAGGATCGCATAAGAGATCTGTTTGGGAATTATTCCCACTTAGAATCCCATCAAAATGCGATGACTAATTGCGTAAAGCAGCTCAAGTATTTACACTAAACCATGTTCTATTCATTTCCATTTGATGTCCATGAATCGATAGATAGATAGATAGATAGATAGATAGATAGATAGATAGATAGATAGATAGATAGATAGATAGATAGATAGATAGATAGATAGATAGATAGATAGATAGATAGATAGATACTTTATTAATCCCAATCCTGCCATTGAATAAGGTGATAACAAACCCAATGTGGTAGATCAGGTTAAATTTGCTCTGCTGCACCAAACATTCAAAGGTGTCAATCCGGAGCACATCAAAGTGGCTGAGAGACACGGCGCAGATAAGTCACACTGACACACTGACACACAGACACACACGGGACTCTCCAAAGTGAGCAGTGCATGTATCAAGTGAGCATTGCATGTATCAAGGTCGGCATTAAAGATCCTCTTGAGTGCTGAGGCAACAAAAAGAAGCGGGATAAACACATCTGGACCTGCTGTCAAAAAGCATTTGCCTTTACCAGCAGCATCCATCTCTCATGAACACAATGTTCAAGGTCTGGATAAGCGATCAGTAAAAAGTTGTCTTAGTCACAGCACAGTGCAATAATAAAACATTTCCTAAAACACATATGATAGTTGTCCAGTCTGTATCATTCCTAAGCAATCTTCCAGTTACAGTGGCGCAATCCCAGTCACTACCACATTTACTGTGTAGCCCCCCCCCCCCAGCATTCAAAGAAAGAACACATTCCACCTGATTAATTTAATATTTAGAAATTTAAACCCCTCCTCGAACCGCCACCTTATCGTGGTGGAGGGGTTTGCGTGTCCCAATGATCCTAGGAGCTCTGTTGTCTGGGGCTTTATGCCCCTGGTAGGGCCACCCAAGGCAAACTGGTCCTAGGTGAGGGATGAGACAAAGTGCGGTTCAAAATAACCTTCTATGATGAATAAAAACTTTGGACGGTGTTTTCCCTTGCCCGGACGCGGGTCACCGGGACCCCCTCTGGAGCCAGGCCTGGAGGTGGGGCTCGATGGCGAGCACCTGGTGGCCAGGCTTGCACCCATGGGGCTCGGCCGGGCACAGCCCGAAGAGGCAACGTGGGTCCCCCTTCCCATGGGCTCACCACCTATGGGAGGGGCCAAGGAGGTCGGGTGCAGTGTGAGTTGGGTGGTGGCCGAAGGCGGGGACCTTGGCGGTCCGATCCTCGGCTACAGAAGCTGGCTCTTGGGACGTGGAATGTCACCTCTCTGAAGGGGAAGAAGCCTGAGCTTGTGCGCGAGGTTGAGAGGTTCCAGTTAGATATAGTCGGGCTCACCTCGACGCACAGCTTGGACTCTGGAACCAATCTCCTTGAGAGGGGCTGGACTCTGTACCACTCTGGAGTTGTCCCCGGTGAGAGGCGCCGAGTGGGTGTGGGCATACTTATTGCCCCCTGACTTGGAGCCTGTACATTGGGGTTTACCCCGGTGGATGAGAGGGTAGCCTCCCTCCGCCTTCGGGTGGGGGGACGGGTCCTAACTGTTGTTTGTGCGTATGCACCGAACAGCAGTTCGGAGTACCCACCCTTTTTGGAGTCCCTAGAGGGGGTGCTAGAGGGCATACCTTCTGGGGACTCCCTCGTACTGCTGGGAGACTTCAATGCTCACGTGGGCAATGGCAGTGAAACCTGGAAGGGCGTGATTGGGAGGAATGGCCCCCCCGATCTGAACCCGAGTGGTGTTTTGTTATTGGACTTCTGTGCTCGTCACGGATTGTCCATAACAAACACCATGTTCAAGCATAGGGGTGTTCATATGTGCAGTTGGCACCAGGACACCCTAGGCCTCAGTTCGACGATCGACTTTGTGGTCGTGATGTCAGACTTGCGGCCACATGTCCTGGACACTCGGGTGAAGAGAGGGGCGGAGCTGTCAACTGATCACCACCTGGTGGTGAGTTGGCTTCAATGGTTGGGGAGGATGCCGGTCAGGCCTGGTAGGCCCAAACGTGTTGTGAGGGTCTGCTGGGAACGTCTGGCAGAGCCCCCTGTCAGAAGTAGCTTCAACTCCCACCTCCGGCAGAACTTCATCCATGTCCCGAGGGAGGTGGGGGACATTGAGTCCGAATGGGCCATGTTCCATGCCTCTATTGTTGAGGCGGCTGACCGGAGCTGTGGCCGTAAGGTGGTCGGTGCCTGTCATGGCGGAATCCCCGAACCCGTGAGGGATGCTGTCAAGCTGAAGAAGGAGTCCTACCGGTCCCTTTTGTCCTGTGGGACTCTGGAGGCAACTAATAGGTACCGGCAGGCCAAGCGGAATGCGGCTTCGGTGGTTGCTGAGGCAAAAACTCGGGCATGGGAGGAGTTTGGGGAGGCCATGAAGAACGACTTTCGGACGGCTTCGAGGAGATTCTGGTCCACCGTCCGGCGTCTCAGAAGGGGGAAGCAGTGCAGTGTCAACACTGTATATGGTGGGGATGGTGCGCTGCTGACCTTGACTTGGGACGTTGTGGGTCAGTGGGGGGAGTACTTCGAAGACCTCCTCAATCCCACTAACATGCCTTCCAATGAGGAAGCAGAGCCTGGGGACTCGGAGGTGGGCTCCCCCATCTCTGGGAATGAGGTCACCGAGGTGGTCAAAAAACTCCTTGGTGGCAAGGCCCCGGGGGTGGATGAGATACGCCCGGAGTTCCTCAAGGCTCTGGATGTTGTAGGGCTGTCTTGGTTGACACGTCTCTGCAACATCGCATGGACATCAGGGACAGTGCCTCTGGATTGGCAGACTGGGGTGGTGGTCCCCCTGTTTAAGAAAGGGGACCGGAGGGTATGTTCCAACTACAGAGGGATCACACTCCTCAGCCTCCCTGGAAAAGTCTATTCTGGGGTTCTGGAGAGGAGGGTCCGTCAGATAGTCGAACATTGGATTCAGGAGGAACAGTGTGGTTTTCGTCCTGGTCGCGGAACAGTGGACCAGATCTACACCCTTAGCAGAGTCCTGGAGGGTGCATGGGAGTTCGCCCAACCAGTCTACATGTGTTTTGTAGACTTGGAAAAGGCGTTCGACCGTGTCCCTCGGGGAATCCTGTGGGGGTTGCTCCGGGCGTATGGGGTACCGGACACCCTAATAAGGGCTGTTCGGCCCCTGTACAACCGGTGTCAGAGCTTGGTCCGCATTGCCGGCAGTAAGTCGAACCCGTTTCCAGTGAGAGTTGAACTCTGCCAGGGCTGCCTTTTGTCACCGATTCTGTTCATAACTTTTATGGACAGAATTTCTAGGCGCAGCCAAGGTGTTGAAGGGGTCCGGTTTGGTGGACTCAGGATTGGGTCACTGCTTTTTGCAGATGATGTTGTCCTGTTTGCTTCATCAGGCCGTGATCTTCAGCTCTCTCTGGATCAGTTCACAGCTGAGTGTGAAGCGGCTGGGATGGGAATCAGCACCTCCAAATCCGAGACCATGGTCCTCAGCCGGAAAAGGGTGGAGTGCCCTCTCAGGGATGGGAGCGAGATCCTGCCTCAAGTGGAGAAGTTCAAGTATCTCAGGGACTTGTTCACGAGTGAAGGAAGAATGGAGCGTGAGATCGACAGGCGGATCGCTGCCGCGTCTGCAGTGATGCGGGCTCTGCATCGGTCTGTCATGGTGAAAAAGGAGCTGAGCCGTAAGGTAAAGCTCTCAATTTACCAGTCGATCTATGTTCCTACCCTCACCTATGGTCATGAGCTATGGGTAGTGACCGAAAGAACGAGATCGCGAATACAAGCGGCTGAAATGAGTTTCCTCCGCAGGGTGTCTGGGCTCTAACTTAAAGATAGGGTGAGAAGCTCAGTCATCCGGGAGGGCTCAGAGTAGAGCCGCTGCTCCTCCGCATCGAGAGGAGTCAGATGAGGTGGCTCGGGCATCTGATCAGGATGCCTCCTGGACGCCTCCCTGGTGAGGTGTTCCGGGCACATCCAACCGGGAGGAGGCCCCGGGGAAGACCCAGGACACGCTGGAGGGACTATGTCTCCCGGCTGGCCTGGAAACGCCTCGGGATTCTCCCGGAAGAGCTTGAAGAAGTGGCTGGGGAGAGGGAAGTCTGGGTATCTCTGCTCAAGCTGCTGCCCCCGCGACCCGACCTCGGATAAGCGGAAGAGGATGGATGGATGGAAATTTAAACCTGCCATCAAGAATTACAATAACAGTTGAAATCGTCACTCAAATAATTTGTTTTGTTATAAACATAAAACAAGATGTCCATTGATATATTATATATGTACACACACACATTTGATATATCTTTACTAGGGGTGTGTGCAACTTGGCCACCTATGGCAATCCAACCCCACTTCATTATCTCGCCTTGCTCGCTTCCATGGTGGAATTTACTGTTAAATGAAATAAAAAGAAAAACTGACACTTTTGGGTAACAATTCACACTGTGTGGACGTGGGACCCGAACCCACGCATCCTGAATATGGGGCAGCAATGCTACTGCTGCACCACTACTGTTTTTAGCAGAGTGGATGTATATAATGTATATCTTTTTATGTATGTATGTATGTATGTATGCAATGAAGACGAAAACAATTATATATAGATGTATACTATATGATGTACGTTCAGTGTTGCATGAAAACGTTGCACAAGGCGAAGAATGAATATTTATGAGAGTAATATAGTGAGGTGTTGTCACCCATATTACTAAAGCTCTTCTTTGCAGCATTATGCATTCTACAACTCGGCATTTATATGATGAATAATTTATAGTTTTATTTTTTGCCTCTAAGTATTATCGTGCACAATCATTTAAAATGTATTGGTCATCCACAAGCATTCATTTCGCCTGGCAATTCTGTCGAGTTTTTGAACTGTGCTGATGCCATATGTACTTCAAACGGGAGCTCGATGAATAATGATTCGAAGCACTAAGCAGACATGCACACTGGAATTGTCAAGCTTGGTTCGAAGCACTGAGCAGACATGCACATTGGGATTGTATCATGACATGCGGTTTGAAACACTGAGCACACGTGCGCACTGGGATTGCATCATGAAATGTGCTTTGAAGCAGCGAGCAGACATGCACACTAGTTACTGAATCATCAAGGCGGTTGAAGCACTGAGCAAACATGAGCAGTTAAAGGAGGCTTTGTGAAGCCTCAACACACTCAAAGGCATTGACCTCTATATTTTTTGAGTCTATCTAAAACTTAACTCTCTAGTTATATTTTGTAATTCGTATTGACACTACACACTTCGGTTGATATAGTTAAGTGACGGCCTGAAACGACAATTCAGGTAGTTGCTGAGAATTCATCATTGTTATTGTGGATTGCTGTGATTTCCTTTGTCTGATACATAGTGTCAAAGATATATTGACATATATTAACTTTATATATATATATATATATATATATATATATATATATATATATATATATATATTCACGGCATTCGAAGTCTGTGTCACAATCTGATTGTATGGGTGGTTACCTACCAGGTAACGCTTGTGGTTGGCCAGCAATCTGCTAACATCCGCCACGGTGCCCTCAGTTTGTGAGGAGCAGATCATAGAATGGTTGAAATAGTTTACTGTCAAATAAATGCAAAGAGTACACGACACGTGTTTCGCCCTCATTCTGGGTATATATATATATATATATATATATATATATATATATATATATATATATATATATATATATATATATTGTGGTGGATTGCCGGCTTCTTTCTCCGGCCCTCACCCCCAGGCCGCCAGGAGGAGCTCTCCCAGCAGCGTGGACATGCCCCGAGTTCCAGCAGGGCCTCATGGACTATGTAGTTTTTATACACAGCCCTGCTGGATACCTTGGGGGCCACCAGGCGTCGCTGTAGGGGGGCTCGTAGGCTCGCATGTGCCCTATAACCCGAGAGTACGTCACGGTCACGTGACAGGAAGAAACGATGTGCTCCCGGGTTGAAGAAAAGGACTGTTTACCCTGACCTGGAAGGGAAAAGGAACTGTGGACTGTTGAACGGGAACACCTCCGGGTCAGGGTGTATAAAAGGACTCTGGGAAGCCCAATACACTGAGCTGAGCTGGGAGGAAGGGTGGCGAAGTGTCTGGGAGTGTGAAGGATTATTGATTATTGTGTTTATTATTGATTAATTATATGAGTATTGTGGAGTGGAGGGTGCTTGGTGCACATTATTATTATATAATAAATAATAATTGGACTTTTATCTGGTGTCTGACGTCTGATCCAAGGGTTCAAGGGGTCATGGAGACCTCAAGTTTTTACAATATATATAAAGATTAGGTAAATCGTGCAACCTTTTTATATAACGCTTAATTTTCTTCAAAACTGTACGTCATATAGTATACATACCATACCATACCATACCATTTTTATTTGTTAAGCGCTTAAAAACACAGCATTACAACTGACCGAAGCGCTGTACAGTTAAAACAAGCAAGACTAAAAGCAAAATATTAAAAACAAACATTAAGAGAGAATTAAAACAGCGACACTAAAAAAACAGGTCAGGGGACCCAATAAAACAGAGAAATAGCAAAAAGCAAGTGGGAATAAGACAGGTTAAGAATTAAAAGCCAATGTGAAGAAGTGCGTTTTTAGGTGTGATTTGAATGTGGTGACTGAAGTGGCTTGCCTAACCACTAAAGGTAAAGAGTTCCAGAGCTTGGGTGCACAGACAGAAAAAGCCCTTTCAACACGAGCTTTAAAATGTGCCTTGGGAACGGTTAGGAGCAGCTGATCTGCAGATCTAAGAACACGAGGGGGATTGTGACGATGGAGCAAGACACTCAAGTAGGCAGGGGCTAGACCATTTAGTGCCTTATAGGTTAAGAGGAGTATCTTAAAATCAATTCTGAAGCTAACCGGCAGCCAGTGTAGGGTTTTTAAAATCGGTGTAATGTGTTGGCTTCTGCTGCTTCCAGTTAAAAGTCTTGCAGCCGCATTTTGAACCAATTGGAGTCTCGAAAGAGTGGCTTTACTAATACCATATAGGCAGGAATTAGAATAGTCGAGCCGGGACGTAATGAATGCATGGATTACTGATTCCAGGAGGTGGTAAGGCAGAATTGGTTTGAGTTTGGCAATTCGCCTGAGATGGAAAAAGCAGGATTTTACTGTGCTGTTGACTTGAGCATCCATTTTCAGGACCATATCCATTTTGATTCCAAGATTGGAAACAGACGAAGTTACTGGAATGGGAAGAAAGTCGAGGTCAAGGGGTAGAGTCTGTTTGCGGTCGGGACTAAAAACAATGACCTCGGTTTTTGAATCGTTCAGGTGAAGGAAGTTTACAGCCAGCCAGTCCTTAATGTCAGATAAGCAGTTGAGAAGAGGTTTAGTGGAGTCAGTTGACTTGAGGGAGAAATAAATTTGGCAGTCATCAGCATATAGGTGATACGAGATTGCATGTTTTCTAAAAATTGCACCTAAAGGCAGGATGTAAATTGAAAAAAGTAGTGGCCCCAAAATGGAACCCTGGGGGACACCACATGGGAGTGGGACTGATTCAGATGAAAAATCATCTAGCATGACTCTAAGAATCCTGTTGCAGAAATATGACCTGAACCAGTCGAGGGCTAAGCCAGATACACCAACCCAGGATTCGAGTCGGGAGATCATGATGTCGTGGTTGATTGTGTCGAAGGCAGCAGATAAATCGAGAAATAATTTATACATCTATAAATATACATTTTTCATCTTCATTAGGAGAATATAACAATGATATTCTCGTGTCAATTAAACCAATTTAACGTGCATATGTCAAACAACATATATTGTCTACATCCGCTGCAGTAAGAACAGTAGCAGTAGTTCAGTTGTGTGGAGCTCGTTTATTATCCCGATTAGGTGGCTCAATGGGTATCGCAACTTTCTCTCAGTAAAAACATCAGGGGTTTGCATCATTGATCCTACTCTTGTGAAAAGATTTTTTTCAATTCCTCCATTTAACAAAAATTTCCAACTTGGATGGATAGTGAGAGAATTGAGCTATCGAGGGAAGTTTGGGCCGCCGTAGTCGGCCAGGGGTACACATCCCTAATTATATTGTGTATGTAGAGTTTCACTGTAAAACGTAATAAGCTTCATATTTGTGTGTTTGGACACCCTGGTGTCGTACTGAATTTGTATTGTAGAAAAACAAACTACTGTCAAGCATGCCTAAATGTGTCTTTTTGTTTCTGATCGGTATACGGTACTTCCAACTTGGGACAGTTTGCTATAAACAGTTTCAGCCAATCAGCGCTTTCTAAACATGCAGAATGACAGTGTGAACCTTTATTGTTGTGGTGCAGCATCTTTGTTTCAGTCAGTCATTGTCCTGTTAGACTATTTATTAAGTGCTGCTTGAGCTACCGTTTATAGTAGAACAGGTGGCCTACCTAGTTCTTAAATCGATATTGAAATGCACACACAAGCCTCCTAAATTATTTATTGAAAATGCCTACGTTTACAGTGTCTAGGAAGTCATAGTTTTTACTTGTTCCCATTATTAGGAATTATAATTTCTCAGTGTCACATATTATTTGTTACTACTCGCGAGTCTGTTGAGATTCTGTTTTATATTCTGTATATGTAACCTTTTTAAAAGAAGCGTTAATTGAACTGACTATAGTAGACTTGCAATCTTCTTAAAATGACTTTATTTATTTGATATTAACAATTAATCATAAGGTCAAAAATCAAGGAGGCTATGAGTTTGCACGGACTGTGCTGTTTGTTTTTTTTTCGTGACATCGTATCAGTAGAGAGTGCGTGACATTAACAATGCATTCTATCCTAAATGACAGCACACACACTTTTTATATTTCCTAAAGGCCAATGTATCTCAATTTGCTCATTAATATATTTTTACAGGGGCGACATGGTGGCGCAGTGGGTAGCGCATCTCCATTGCATCTCCCAGTTAGTTCCGGCGCTGCCGAGAGTGGCAGCCTTTTCAGCAGCTCCGTGTATGACTGTATGTGTATGTGTACTTTTCTACTTTTTATTTTTCTATTTTTATTTATTGATCACTCCTATCACTTTATTTTATGTGGATTTGTTCCCTGGACACACTTACTTTTTACAACGTGGGCATGGATTTTTACACGCCGAGACTCGCCTATTCAAGTACTCAACTTCGAGCGCTGAGAACAAATGCCAGTATCAGTGTTGTTCCCTATTTACCCGACGAGGTAAGAAGGCGGTATCGTGGCAGCAGAGCTGGCACTAAGCTAAAAATGAAGCAGCTTGCGAGAAAGTGGCGTTTTAAGCCTTCTGTGCCTTCTGTGATTCTGGGGAATGTGAACTCAATCTCAAATAAGATCGACGAACTGGCTGCGCTGGTGAAAAATGTCAGAACCTACAGAGAATGCAGTTTGTTGTGTTTTTGCGAAACATGGCTAACTACCACCATCCCAGATGCTAACGTGGAGCTACCCGGGTTTAGCACAGTTAGAGCGGACAGAGATGCAAGTAACTGTGGGAAGCACAAAGGAGGAGGACTCGCTCTCTATGTTAATACACGGTGGTGTAACTCTGGACATGTTAACATCAAAGTCTCCACTTGCTGAAGGGACATCGAACTGTTGGCTGTAAGTTTGCGTCCCTATTACTTGCCCAGAGAGTTTGGACACGTCATTGTTGTCATCGTGTACATCCCTCCTCGGGTGGACGTGGAGACAGCAAATGACATCATCCATTCTGCTGTTGCTAAGTTACAAACGCAGCACCCTGAAGTGCTTGTGCTAATTGCTGGAGACTTTAACCATGTGACGCTGGACAAAACATTACCTGCCTTCTCCCAGTATGTGGACTGTAACACCCGGGGAAATAAGACTATTGATTTACTGTAGGCACCCCGCTGCCTGCGCTTGGGAAAGCAGATCATAACCTGGTTCTGCTTCAGCCTCACTACAAACCAAAAGTGAGGGTCCTACCTACAACCACATGATCATTCAGAAAGTGGACCCCGGAGGCTGAAAAGGCTCTGACAGAATGTTTTGGAACTACAGACTGGGATATCCTGCAGGGATCACATAGTGAGAACATTGAGGAAGTTGTTGACTGCACTACTGACTACATCAACTTCTGTATGGACATTGTAGTTCCAGTAAGAACTGTATGCTGCTATGCTAACAATAAGCCATGGATTACAAGTAACATCAAGGGCCTTTTGAACCAGAAGAAAAGGGCTTTTAAAGGCGGTGATCAGCATGAGCTCAAGCGCGTGCAGAAGGAACTCCGAGTCCAGCTCAGGGCGGCGAAGGAGCAGTACAGGAGAAAGCTGGAGCAGAAGTTGCAGAATAACAGCATGAAAGAAGTGTGGGCAGCTCGAAACGGGGTACCACCATCGAGAGAGACGTGAAGAGAGCAAACCAAATGAACAACTTCTTTAACAGGTTTGACCACCCTAACCCACTCTCACTCTCACCTCGGAGTACTGCACCCTCCACACATCCCTTCTGCTGATACCAGCATAGGAGAGACATCCCCACCCATAATTACAACAGCGCAAGTGAACAGAGAGCTGAGGAGACTTTGTGCCAGCAAAGCAGCGGGTCCAGATGGAGTATCAACACAACTGCTGAAGGTCTGTGCATCGGAGCTGGGGGGTCCTCTACAGCGCATCTTCAACCTGAGCCTGAAACAGGGGAGAGTCCCGAAGCTTTGGAAAACATCTTGCATCACCCCAGTCCCAAAGGTATCACGTCCTAGTGAGCTGAATGACTTCTGGCCTGTTGCTCTGACATCACATGTGATGAAGACCATGGAGAGGCTGCTGCTTCACCACCTGAGGCCACAGGTTCAACACGCCCTTGACCCTATGCAGTTTACATATCAGGAGAAGGTGGGAGCGGAGGATGCCATCATCTATATGCTACATCGATCCCTCTATCACTTGGACAGAGGCAGTGGTGCTGTAAGAATTATGTTTCTAGACTTCTCTAGCGCCTTGAACACAATCCAACCTCTGCTCCTTAGGGACAAGCTGACAGAGATGGGAGTAGATTCATACCTGGTGGCATGGATCGTGGACTATCTTAAAGACAGACCTCAGTATGTGCATCTTGGGAACTGCACGTCTGACATTGTGATCAGCAACACAGGAGCGCCACAGGGGACTGTACTTTCTCCGGTCCTGTTCAGCCTATATACATCGGACTTCCAACACAACTCGGAGTCCTGCCACATGCAAAAGTTCGCTGATGACACGGCTATCGTGGGCTGCATCAGGAGTGGGCAGGAGGAGGAGTATAGGGACCTAATCAATGACTTTATTAAATGGTGCGACTCAAACCACCTACACCTGAACACCAGCAAAACCAAGGAGCTGGTGGTGGATTTTAGGAGGCCCACACCCCTCATGGACCTCGTGATCATCAGAGGTGACTGTGTGCAGATGGTGCAGACCTATAAATACCTGGGAGCGCAACTGGATGATAAATTAGACTGGACTGCCAATACTGATGCTCGGTGTAAAAAAGGACAGAGCCGGTTATACTTCCTTAGAAGGCTGGCGTCCCTCAACATCTGCAATAAGATGCTGCAGATGTTCAATCAAACGGTTGTGGCGAGCGCCCTCTTCTATGTGGTGGTGTGCTGGGGAGGCAGCATTAAGAAGAAAGACGCCTCATGCTTGGACAAACTGGTAAGGAAGGCAGGCTCTACTGTTGGCATGGAGCTGGACAGTTTGACATCTGTGGCAGAGCGACGGATCAACTATCAATTATGAAAAATCCGCTGCATCCACTAAACAGTGTCATCTCTAGACAGAAGAGCAGCTTCAGCGACAGACTGCTGTCACTGTCCTGCTCCACTGACAGACTGAGGAGATCGTTCCTCCCCCAAACTATGCGACTCTTCAATTCCACCTGGGGGGGTAAACGTTAACATTATATAAAGTTATTGTCTGTTTTTACCTGCATTATTATCAATTTTTAATTTAATATTGTTTTTTTGTATCAGTACGGTGCTGCTGGAGTATGTGAATTTCCCCTTGGGATTAATAAAGTATCTATCTATCTATCTATCTATCTATCTATCTATCTATCTATCTATCTATCTATCTATCTATCTATCTATCTATCTATCTATCTATCTATCTATCTATCTATCATTTGCCCCCAGTGTAAGGTGTGCCAGTGCAACTGAGGGGTGGCAGACGACTCACGTAATGGGAGACAAGGCACCTCCTCACCCTGATGCCAGGCTCTTGTCATGAATATTCCCATCTTGTGCTTTTTCTCATTCCTGCCAGTTTACTATTATTATTGGACACGTATGTTGAGCAAAGTCTTATTTTATGTGTATGAAAGGAAGGACGGTAAAGCCTTGAATAAAACTGAGTGTTGATGCTTTGGGTAACAGGACAGGTAAGGAGCAGGGAACGTTAAATGTGACATTGACTGCGGGGGATTGTGTAACTGGAAGATGGTTTAAGAATACAGAAACAACAAAAGCTCAGTCTTTCAATAATTCTATTTACATCAATGATTTAGTCTGTTGTGCTGCAGTTCGGAAGATTACTTACTGTATTTTCCCCCCACCACAGCTTTTGATAAGATGCATTCACAAGGAAAAGATGTTGCTGACAAAGTCAGGTGCTTTTTTGAAAGTTTGGCTCCAGATGTGCTTATCCAGCTGATCATTCTTGTTAGTACTTGAGTGATCTTTATGTCCACCTCTGGATGAATTCGCAGAAATCCCGAGGATTCCTTAAATTTTAGAAGACACTGTTGATGACGCTTATTCTGTTTTAAAGACAGTTGTAATTAGTTATGCAGCGCACGCTTTTACTCACATTGCTTTTTGGAAATCAATAATACATATCAGATACACATCTGGGAATCACTGAATAGTAAAAACATTTAATGAGGAGTGTCTTGCTCATATACAGGTGTAATGACCACGTCGGCTTTAGTGAAGAGTTTCTTAGTCTCTCTGATATGATCGACATGGGGTAGAAAAGATTCTGGATTGTTATAATACATGCTACCTTACGCAAAATATGCTCATCAATTTGTTACAGATTCTAGGTGGACACGATTCCACACCAAGGAAAAAGGTGCCCCATGTAAATCGTTTATAATGTCTCCAAAATGTATTTGTTAACTTACAGACAAGTACTACATAACTGTTTTTTACAAAGTCCTTATTTTAACTTTAGGTAAGAACCGTACGCGAGCCTTAATTAGGATTTGAACTCACGTCAGCACACCTTATCGCTACAGCAGGGAGAACTGCTTTTAAGCTTTGAGCCAAAGCAGTTCAGCAGATAAGTAAGTGACCGAATCGGCTGCTGACTGCGCAGATATCAAAGATGTCATTACGTTAGCGTGCCTCAAAATCACGTGATGGCCGCATTTGAAACAAGCCTCGAAGCGGTGCTTGGAGCTTCAGTGCTTCTAAAGCTCAACACAGTGTCAAAACCACAGTATTGAGTGGCCCATCACTATTTAAAAATACTAGTTCTTGACTGGCATTTTATGGCTCTTTACTGGGTTGTGTGGCTCTTTGTAGAACTACTACTGCTTGACCAAGCACCATTTCATTCTAGGAAAGATTCTCTGCATATGAAGTTGGTTCTTTTTGTTTTGAAAAAGTTCCTAATATGAAATCTTTAATGTATGGTAAGCTACCTAGCAGAACACTAACAGATTAAGAAAAGCTGAATGTAGCCCATGTTAATGAACATATGCAGCAATAGCCCCTTTAATCAAGACCCATTGGTATTTCACAAACCTGTTACCATCTTTTCATGGTTATTTACTTTATGGAAACTGTTACAGATCTAAATAAATAAAAAGTACTTTCTAAAATGCTCATGCAAATGGGTCTTTCGGAACCAAAAATGGTTCTCCTATGGCATCGCTCCGAAGAACCACCCTGGAACCTTAATTTTTAAGAGTGTACAGTACATGCTAACATACTAAATATTAGGATTAATGCACTCCGAAACTGAATGAAGGA